>NW_026912201.1:0-27771 GCF_963662255.1 Cinclus cinclus
GAAGGGAAGTTCCGGGAAGGGAAGGGAAGGGAAGGGAAGGGAAGGGAAGGAAGGGAAGGGAAGGGAAGGGAAGGGAAGGGAAGGAAGGGAAGGGAAGGGAAGGAAGGGAAGGGAAGGGAAGGGAAGGGAAGGGAAGGGAAGGGAAGGGAAGGGAAGGGAAGGGAAGGGAAGGGAAGGGAAGGGAAGGGAAGGGAAGGGAAGGGAAGGGAAGGGAAGGGAAGTTCCGGGAAGGGAAGTTCCGGGAAGGGAAGGGAAGTTCCGGGAAGGGAAGTTCCGGGAAGGGAAGTTCGGGAAGGGAAGGGAAGGGAAGTTCCGGGAAGGGAAGGGAAGGGAAGGGAAGGGAAGGGAAGGGAAGGGAAGGGAAGGGAAGGGAAGTTCCGGGAAGGGAAGTTCCGGGAAGGGAAGTTCCGGGAAGGGAAGTTCCGGAAGGGAAGGGAAGGGAAGGGAAGGGAAGGGAAGGGAAGGGAAGGGAAGGAGGAAGGGAAGGGAAGGGAAGGGAAGGAAGGGAAGGGAAGGGAAGGGAAGGGAAGGGAAGGGAAGGGAAGGGAAGGGAAGGAAGGGAAGGGAAGGGAAGGGAAGGGAAGGGAAGGGAAGGGAAGGGAAGGGAAGGAAGGGAAGGGAAGGGAAGGGAAGGGAAGGGAAGGGAAGTTCCGGGAAGGGAAGGGAAGGGAAGGGAAGGGAAGGGAAGGGAAGGGAAGGGAAGGGAAGTTCCGGGAAGGGAAGTTCCGGGAAGGGAAGGGAAGTTCCGGGAAGGGAAGTTCAGGGAAGGGAAGGGAAGGGAAGTTCCGGGAAGGGAAGGGAAGTTCCGGGAAGGGAAGTTCCGGGAAGGGAAGGGAAGTTCCGGGAAGGGAAGGGAAGGGAAGGGAAGGGAAGGGAAGGGAAGGGAAGGGAAGGGAAGGGAAGGGAAGGGAAGGGAAGGGAAGGGAAGGGAAGGGAAGGGAAGGGAAGGGAAGGGAAGGGAAGGGAAGGGAAGGGAAGGGAAGGGAAGGGAAGGGAAGGGAAGGGAAGGGAAGGGAAGGGAAGGGAAGGGAAGGGAAGGGAAGGGAAGGGAAGGGAAGGGAAGGGAAGGGAAGGGAAGGGAAGGGAAGTTCCGGGAAGGGAAGTTCCGGGAAGGGAAGGGAAGGGAAGTTCCGGGAAGGGAAGGGAAGTTCCGGGAAGGGAAGGGAAGTTCCGGGAAGTTCCGGGAAGGGAAGGGAAGTTCCGGGAAGGGAAGGGAAGGGAAGTTCCGGGAAGGGAAGGGAAGTTCCGGGAAGGGAAGTTCCGGGAAGGGAAGGGAAGGGAAGTTCCGGGAAGGGAAGGGAAGTTCCGGGAAGGGAAGGGAAGGGAAGGGAAGGGAAGGGAAGGGAAGGGAAGGGAAGGGAAGGGAAGGGAAGGGAAGGGAAGGGAAGGGAAGGGAAGGGAAGGGAAGGGAAGGGAAGGGAAGGGAAGGGAAGGGAAGGGAAGGGAAGGGAAGGGAAGGGAAGGGAAGGGAAGGGAAGGGAAGGGAAGTTCCGGGAACGGAAGTTCCGGGAAGTTCCGGGAAGGGAAGGGAAGTTCCGGGAAGGGAAGGGAAGTTCCGGGAAGTTCCGGGAAGGGAAGGGAAGTTCCGGGAAGGGAAGGGAAGGGAAGGGAAGGGAAGGGAAGGGAAGGGAAGGGAAGGGAAGGGAAGGGAAGGGAAGGGAAGGGAAGGGAAGGGAAGGGAAGGGAAGGGAAGGGAAGTTCCGGGAAGGGAAGTTCCGGGAAGGGAAGGGAAGGGAAGGGAAGGGAAGGGAAGGGAAGGGAAGGGAAGGGAAGTTCCGGGAAGGGAAGGGAAGGGAAGGGAAGGGAAGTTCCGGGAAGGGAAGGGAAGGGAAGGGAAGGGAAGGGAAGGGAAGGGAAGGGAAGGGAAGGGAAGGGAAGGGAAGGGAAGGGAAGGGAAGGGAAGGGAAGGGAAGGGAAGGGAAGGGAAGGGAAGGGAAGGGAAGGGAAGGGAAGGGAAGGGAAGGGAAGGGAAGGGAAGGGAAGGGAAGGGAAGGGAAGGGAAGGGAAGGGAAGGGAAGGGAAGGGAAGGGAAGGGAAGGGAAGGGAAGGGAAGGGAAGGGAAGGGAAGTTCCGGGAAGTTCCGGGAAGGGAAGTTCCGGGAAGGGAAGGGAAGTTCCGGGAAGGGAAGTTCCGGGAAGGGAAGTTCCGGGAAGGGAAGGGAAGGGAAGTTCCGGGAAGGGAAGGGAAGGGAAGGGAAGGGAAGTTCCGGGAAGGGAAGGGAAGTTCCGGGAAGGGAAGTTCCGGGAAGGGAAGTTCCGGGAAGGGAAGGGAAGGGAAGTTCCGGGAAGGGAAGGGAAGGGAAGGGAAGGGAAGGGAAGGGAAGGGAAGGGAAGGGAAGGGAAGGGAAGGGAAGGGAAGTTCCGGGAAGGGAAGTTCCGGGAAGTTCCGGGAAGGGAAGTTCCGGGAAGGGAAGTTCCGGGAAGGGAAGTTCCGGGAAGGGAAGGGAAGTTCCGGGAAGGGAAGTTCCGGGAAGGGAAGTTCCGGGAAGGGAAGGGAAGGGAAGTTCCGGGAAGGGAAGTTCCGGGAAGGGAAGTTCCGGGAAGGGAAGTTCCGGGAAGTTCCGGGAAGTTCCGGGAAGTTCCGGGAAGGGAAGGGAAGTTCCGGGAAGGGAAGTTCCGGGAAGTACCGGGAAGTTCCGGGAAGTTCCGGGAAGTTCCGGGAAGGGAAGGGAAGTTCCGGGAAGGGAAGGGAAGTTCCGGGAAGGGAAGGGAAGGGAAGGGAAGGGAAGGGAAGGGAAGGGAAGGGAAGGGAAGGGAAGGGAAGGGAAGGGAAGGGAAGGGAAGGGAAGGGAAGGGAAGTTCCGGGAAGGGAAGGGAAGGGAAGGGAAGGGAAGGGAAGGGAAGGGAAGGGAAGGGAAGGGAAGGGAAGGGAAGGGAAGGGAAGGGAAGGGAAGGGAAGGGAAGTTCCGGGAAGGGAAGTTCCGGGAAGGGAAGGGAAGTTCCGGGAAGGGAAGTTCCGGGAAGGGAAGGGAAGGGAAGTTCCGGGAAGGGAAGGGAAGGGAAGGGAAGGGAAGGGAAGTTCCGGGAAGGGAAGGGAAGGGAAGGGAAGGGAAGGGAAGGGAAGGGAAGGGAAGGGAAGGGAAGGGAAGGGAAGGGAAGGGAAGGGAAGGGAAGGGAAGGGAAGGGAAGGGAAGGGAAGGGAAGGGAAGGGAAGGGAAGGGAAGGGAAGGGAAGGGAAGGGAAGGGAAGGGAAGGGAAGGGAAGGGAAGGGAAGGGAAGGGAAGGGAAGGGAAGGGAAGGGAAGTTCCGGGAACGGAAGTTCCGGGAAGTTCCGGGAAGGGAAGGGAAGTTCCGGGAAGGGAAGGGAAGTTCCGGGAAGTTCCGGGAAGGGAAGGGAAGTTCCGGGAAGGGAAGGGAAGGGAAGGGAAGGGAAGGGAAGGGAAGGGAAGGGAAGGGAAGGGAAGGGAAGGGAAGGGAAGGGAAGGGAAGGGAAGGGAAGGGAAGGGAAGGGAAGGGAAGTTCCGGGAAGGGAAGTTCCGGGAAGGGAAGGGAAGGGAAGGGAAGGGAAGGGAAGTTCCGGGAAGGGAAGTTCCGGGAAGGGAAGGGAAGTTCCGGGAAGGGAAGGGAAGTTCCGGGAAGGGAAGGGAAGGGAAGGGAAGGGAAGGGAAGGGAAGGGAAGGGAAGGGAAGGGAAGGGAAGGGAAGGGAAGGGAAGGGAAGGGAAGGGAAGGGAAGGGAAGGGAAGGGAAGGGAAGGGAAGGGAAGGGAAGGGAAGGGAAGGGAAGGGAAGGGAAGGGAAGGGAAGGGAAGGGAAGGGAAGGGAAGGGAAGGGAAGGGAAGGGAAGGGAAGTTCCGGGAAGTTCCGGGAAGGGAAGTTCCGGGAAGGGAAGGGAAGTTCCGGGAAGGGAAGTTCCGGGAAGGGAAGTTCCGGGAAGGGAAGGGAAGGGAAGTTCCGTGAAGTTCCGGGAAGTTCCGGGAAGGGAAGGGAAGGGAAGGGAAGGGAAGGGAAGGGAAGGGAAGGGAAGGGAAGGGAAGGGAAGGGAAGGGAAGGGAAGGGAAGGGAAGGGAAGGGAAGGGAAGGGAAGGGAAGGGAAGGGAAGGGAAGGGAAGGGAAGGGAAGGGAAGGGAAGGGAAGGGAAGGGAAGGGAAGGGAAGGGAAGGGAAGGGAAGGGAAGGGAAGGGAAGGGAAGGGAAGGGAAGGGAAGGGAAGTTCCGGGAAGGGAAGTTCCGGGAAGGGAAGGGAAGTTCCGGGAAGGGAAGTTCCGGGAAGGGAAGTTCCGGGAAGGGAAGGGAAGGGAAGTTCCGGGAAGTTCCGGGAAGGGAAGGGAAGGGAAGGGAAGGAAGGGAAGGGAAGGGAAGGGAAGGGAAGGGAAGGGAAGGGAAGGGAAGGGAAGGGAAGGGAAGGGAAGGGAAGGGAAGGGAAGGGAAGGGAAGGGAAGGGAAGGGAAGGGAAGGGAAGGGAAGGGAAGGGAAGGGAAGGGAAGGGAAGGGAAGGGAAGGGAAGGGAAGGGAAGGGAAGGGAAGGGAAGGGAAGGGAAGGGAAGGGAAGGGAAGTTCCGGGAAGGGAAGTTCCGGGAAGGGAAGTTCCGGGAAGGGAAGTTCCGGGTAGGGAAGGGAAGTTCCGGGAAGGGAAGTTCCGGGAAGGGAAGTTCCGGGAAGGGAAGGGAAGGGAAGTTCCGGGAAGGGAAGTTCCGGGAAGGGAAGTTCCGGGAAGGGAAGTTCCGGGAAGTTCCGGGAAGTTCCGGGAAGTTCCGGGAAGGGAAGGGAAGTTCCGGGAAGGGAAGTTCCGGGAAGTACCGGGAAGTTCCGGGAAGTTCCGGGAAGTTCCGGGAAGTTCCGGGAAGGGAAGGGAAGTTCCGGGAAGGGAAGGGAAGGGAAGGGAAGGGAAGTTCCGGGAAGTTCCGGGAAGTTCCGGGAAGGGAAGGGAAGGGAAGGGAAGGGAAGGGAAGGGAAGGGAAGGGAAGGGAAGGGAAGGGAAGGGAAGGGAAGGGAAGGGAAGGGAAGGGAAGGGAAGGGAAGGGAAGGGAAGGGAAGGGAAGTTCCGGGAAGGGAAGGGAAGGGAAGGGAAGGGAAGGGAAGGGAAGTTCCGGGAAGTTCCGGGAAGGGAAGGGAAGGGAAGGGAAGGGAAGGGAAGTTCCGGGAAGGGAAGTTCCGGGAAGGGAAGGGAAGGGAAGTTCCGGGAAGTTCCGGGAAGGGAAGGGATGTTCCGGGAAGGGAAGGGAAGGGAAGTTCCGGGAAGTTCCGGGAAGGGAAGGGAAGTTCCGGGAAGTTCCGGGAAGGGAAGGGAAGGGAAGGGAAGGGAAGGGAAGGGAAGGGAAGTTCCGGGAAGGGAAGTTCCGGGAAGGGAAGTTCCGGGAAGGGAAGGGAAGGGAAGGGAAGGGAAGGGAAGGGAAGGGAAGGGAAGGGAAGGGAAGGGAAGGGAAGGGAAGGGAAGGGAAGGGAAGGGAAGGGAAGGGAAGGGAAGGGAAGGGAAGGGAAGGGAAGGGAAGGGAAGGGAAGGGAAGGGAAGGGAAGGGAAGGGAAGGGAAGGGAAGGGAAGGGAAGGGAAGGGAAGGGAAGGGAAGGGAAGGGAAGGGAAGGGAAGGGAAGGGAAGTTCCGGGAAGGGAAGTTCCGGGAAGGGAAGGGAAGTTCCGGGAAGGGAAGGGAAGGGAAGGGAAGGGAAGGGAAGGGAAGGGAAGGGAAGGGAAGGGAAGGGAAGGGAAGGGAAGGGAAGGGAAGGGAAGGGAAGGGAAGGGAAGGGAAGGGAAGGGAAGGGAAGGGAAGGGAAGGGAAGGGAAGGGAAGGGAAGGGAAGTTCCGGGAAGGGAAGTTCCGGGAAGGGAAGTTCCGGGAAGGGAAGTTCCGGGAAGGGAAGTTCCGGGAAGGGAAGGGAAGTTCCGGGAAGGGAAGGGAAGGGAAGGGAAGTTCCGGGAAGGGAAGTTCCGGGAAGGGAAGTTCCGGGAAGGGAAGTTCCGGGAAGGGAAGGGAAGTTCCGGGAAGGGAAGGGAAGGGAAGGGAAGGGAAGTTCCGGGAAGGGATGGGAAGTTCCGGGAAGGGAAGGGAAGTTCCGGGAAGGGAAGTTCCGGGAAGGGAAGGGAAGGGAAGGGAAGGGAAGGGAAGGGAAGGGAAGGGAAGGGAAGGGAAGGGAAGGGAAGGGAAGGGAAGGGAAGGGAAGGGAAGGGAAGGGAAGGGAAGGGAAGGGAAGGGAAGGGAAGGGAAGGGAAGGGAAGGGAAGGGAAGTTCTGGGAAGGGAAGGGAAGGGAAGGGAAGTTCTGGGAAGTTCTGGGAAGGCAAGGGAAGGGAAGGGAAGGGAAGGGAAGGGAAGGGAAGGGAAGGGAAGGGAAGGGAAGGGAAGGGAAGGGAAGGGAAGGGAAGGGAAGGGAAGGGAAGGGAAGGGAAGGGAAGGGAAGGGAAGGGAAGGGAAGGGAAGGGAAGGGAAGGGAAGGGAAGTTCCGGGAAGGGAAGTTCCGGGAAGGGAAGGGAAGGGAAGGGAAGGGAAGGGAAGGGAAGGGAAGGGAAGGGAAGGGAAGGGAAGGGAAGTTCCGGGAAGGGAAGTTCCGGGAAGGGAAGGGAAGGGAAGTTCCGGGAAGGGAAGGGAAGGGAAGGGAAGGGAAGGGAAGGGAAGTTCCGGGAAGGGAAGGGAAGGGAAGGGAAGGGAAGGGAAGGGAAGGGAAGGGAAGGGAAGGGAAGGGAAGGGAAGGGAAGGGAAGGGAAGGGAAGGGAAGGGAAGGGAAGGGAAGGGAAGGGAAGGGAAGGGAAGGGAAGGGAAGGGAAGGGAAGGGAAGGGAAGGGAAGGGAAGGGAAGGGAAGGGAAGGGAAGGGAAGGGAAGGGAAGGGAAGGGAAGGGAAGGGAAGGGAAGGGAAGGGAAGGGAAGGGAAGGGAAGTTCCGGGAAGGGAAGTTCCGGGAAGGGAAGTTCCGGGAAGGGAAGGGAAGGGAAGTTCCGGGAAGGGAAGGGAAGGGAAGGGAAGGGAAGTTCCGGGAAGGGAAGGGAAGGGAAGTTCCGGGAAGGGAAGGGAAGTTCCGGGAAGGGAAGGGAAGTTCCGGGAAGTTCCGGGAAGGGAAGGGAAGTTCCGGGAAGGGAAGGGAAGGGAAGTTCCGGGAAGGGAAGGGAAGTTCCGGGAAGGGAAGTTCCGGGAAGGGAAGGGAAGGGAAGTTCCGGGAAGGGAAGGGAAGTTCCGGGAAGGGAAGTTCCGGGAAGGGAAGGGAAGGGAAGGGAAGGGAAGGGAAGGGAAGGGAAGGGAAGGGAAGGGAAGGGAAGGGAAGGGAAGGGAAGGGAAGGGAAGGGAAGGGAAGGGAAGGGAAGGGAAGGGAAGGGAAGGGAAGGGAAGGGAAGGGAAGGGAAGGGAAGGGAAGGGAAGGGAAGGGAAGTTCCGGGAACGGAAGTTCCGGGAAGTTCCGGGAAGGGAAGGGAAGTTCCGGGAAGGGAAGGGAAGTTCCGGGAAGTTCCGGGAAGGGAAGGGAAGTTCCGGGAAGGGAAGGGAAGGGAAGGGAAGGGAAGGGAAGGGAAGGGAAGGGAAGGGAAGGGAAGGGAAGGGAAGGGAAGGGAAGTTCCGGGAAGGGAAGTTCCGGGAAGGGAAGGGAAGGGAAGGGAAGGGAAGGGAAGGGAAGTTCCGGGAAGGGAAGGGAAGGGAAGGGAAGGGAAGTTCCGGGAAGGGAAGGGAAGGGAAGGGAAGGGAAGGGAAGGGAAGGGAAGGGAAGGGAAGGGAAGGGAAGGGAAGGGAAGGGAAGGGAAGGGAAGGGAAGGGAAGGGAAGGGAAGGGAAGGGAAGGGAAGGGAAGGGAAGGGAAGGGAAGGGAAGGGAAGGGAAGGGAAGGGAAGGGAAGGGAAGGGAAGGGAAGGGAAGGGAAGGGAAGGGAAGGGAAGGGAAGGGAAGGGAAGGGAAGGGAAGGGAAGGGAAGGGAAGGGAAGGGAAGTTCCGGGAAGGGAAGTTCCGGGAAGGGAAGGGAAGTTCCGGGAAGGGAAGTTCCGGGAAGGGAAGTTCCGGGAAGGGAAGGGAAGGGAAGTTCCGGGAAGGGAAGGGAAGGGAAGGGAAGTTCCGGGAAGGGAAGTTCCGGGAAGGGAAGTTCCGGGAAGGGAAGTTCCGGGAAGGGAAGTTCCGGGAAGGGAAGGGAAGGGAAGGGAAGGGAAGGGAAGGGAAGGGAAGGGAAGGGAAGGGAAGGGAAGGGAAGGGAAGGGAAGGGAAGGGAAGGGAAGGGAAGGGAAGGGAAGGGAAGGGAAGGGAAGGGAAGGGAAGGGAAGGGAAGGGAAGGGAAGGGAAGGGAAGGGAAGGGAAGGGAAGGGAAGGGAAGGGAAGGGAAGGGAAGGGAAGGGAAGGGAAGGGAAGGGAAGGGAAGGGAAGGGAAGTTCCGGGAAGGGAAGGGAAGTTCCGGGAAGGGAAGTTCCGGGAAGGGAAGGGAAGGGAAGTTCCGGGAAGGGAAGGGAAGGGAAGGGAAGGGAAGTTCCGGGAAGGGAAGTTCCGGGAAGGGAAGGGAAGGGAAGGGAAGGGAAGGGAAGGGAAGGGAAGGGAAGGGAAGGGAAGGGAAGGGAAGGGAAGGGAAGGGAAGGGAAGGGAAGGGAAGGGAAGGGAAGGGAAGGGAAGGGAAGGGAAGGGAAGGGAAGGGAAGGGAAGGGAAGGGAAGGGAAGGGAAGGGAAGGGAAGGGAAGGGAAGGGAAGGGAAGGGAAGGGAAGGGAAGGGAAGGGAAGGGAAGGGAAGGGAAGGGAAGGGAAGGGAAGGGAAGGGAAGGGAAGGGAAGGGAAGTTCCGGGAACGGAAGTTCCGGGAAGTTCCGGGAAGGGAAGGGAAGTTCCGGGAAGGGAAGGGAAGTTCCGGGAAGTTCCGGGAAGGGAAGGGAAGTTCCGGGAAGGGAAGGGAAGGGAAGGGAAGGGAAGGGAAGGGAAGGGAAGGGAAGGGAAGGGAAGGGAAGGGAAGGGAAGTTCCGGGAAGGGAAGTTCCGGGAAGGGAAGGGAAGGGAAGGGAAGGGAAGGGAAGGGAAGTTCCGGGAAGGGAAGGGAAGGGAAGGGAAGGGAAGTTCCGGGAAGGGAAGGGAAGGGAAGGGAAGGGAAGGGAAGGGAAGGGAAGGGAAGGGAAGGGAAGGGAAGGGAAGGGAAGGGAAGGGAAGGGAAGGGAAGGGAAGGGAAGGGAAGGGAAGGGAAGGGAAGGGAAGGGAAGGGAAGGGAAGGGAAGGGAAGGGAAGTTCCGGGAAGGGAAGGGAAGGGAAGGGAAGGGAAGTTCCGGGAAGGGAAGGGAAGGGAAGGGAAGGGAAGGGAAGGGAAGGGAAGGGAAGGGAAGGGAAGTTCCGGGAAGGGAAGTTCCGGGAAGGGAAGGGAAGTTCCGGGAAGGGAAGTTCCGGGAAGGGAAGTTCCGGGAAGGGAAGGGAAGGGAAGTTCCGGGAAGGGAAGGGAAGGGAAGGGAAGTTCCGGGAAGGGAAGTTCCGGGAAGGGAAGTTCCGGGAAGGGAAGTTCCGGGAAGGGAAGTTCCGGGAAGGGAAGGGAAGGGAAGGGAAGGGAAGGGAAGGGAAGGGAAGGGAAGGGAAGGGAAGGGAAGGGAAGGGAAGGGAAGGGAAGGGAAGGGAAGGGAAGGGAAGGGAAGGGAAGGGAAGGGAAGGGAAGGGAAGGGAAGGGAAGGGAAGGGAAGGGAAGGGAAGGGAAGGGAAGGGAAGGGAAGGGAAGGGAAGGGAAGGGAAGGGAAGGGAAGGGAAGGGAAGGGAAGGGAAGGGAAGGGAAGTTCCGGGAAGGGAAGGGAAGTTCCGGGAAGGGAAGTTCCGGGAAGGGAAGGGAAGGGAAGTTCCGGGAAGGGAAGGGAAGTTCCGGGAAGGGAAGTTCCGGGAAGGGAAGTTCCGGGAAGGGAAGGGAAGGGAAGGGAAGGGAAGGGAAGGGAAGGGAAGGGAAGGGAAGGGAAGGGAAGGGAAGGGAAGGGAAGGGAAGGGAAGGGAAGGGAAGGGAAGGGAAGGGAAGGGAAGGGAAGGGAAGGGAAGGGAAGGGAAGGGAAGGGAAGGGAAGGGAAGGGAAGGGAAGGGAAGGGAAGGGAAGGGAAGGGAAGGGAAGGGAAGGGAAGGGAAGGGAAGGGAAGGGAAGGGAAGGGAAGGGAAGGGAAGGGAAGGGAAGGGAAGGGAAGGGAAGGGAAGGGAAGGGAAGGGAAGTTCCGGGAACGGAAGTTCCGGGAAGTTCCGGGAAGGGAAGGGAAGTTCCGGGAAGGGAAGGGAAGTTCCGGGAAGTTCCGGGAAGGGAAGGGAAGTTCCGGGAAGGGAAGGGAAGGGAAGGGAAGGGAAGGGAAGGGAAGGGAAGGGAAGGGAAGGGAAGGGAAGGGAAGGGAAGGGAAGGGAAGGGAAGGGAAGGGAAGTTCCGGGAAGGGAAGTTCCGGGAAGGGAAGGGAAGGGAAGGGAAGGGAAGGGAAGGGAAGGGAAGGGAAGTTCCGGGAAGGGAAGGGAAGGGAAGGGAAGGGAAGTTCCGGGAAGGGAAGGGAAGGGAAGGGAAGGGAAGGGAAGGGAAGGGAAGGGAAGGGAAGGGAAGGGAAGGGAAGGGAAGGGAAGGGAAGGGAAGGGAAGGGAAGGGAAGGGAAGGGAAGGGAAGGGAAGGGAAGGGAAGGGAAGGGAAGGGAAGGGAAGGGAAGGGAAGGGAAGGGAAGGGAAGGGAAGGGAAGGGAAGGGAAGGGAAGGGAAGGGAAGGGAAGGGAAGGGAAGGGAAGGGAAGGGAAGGGAAGGGAAGGGAAGGGAAGGGAAGTTCCGGGAAGTTCCGGGAAGGGAAGGGAAGGGAAGGGAAGGGAAGGGAAGGGAAGGGAAGTTCCGGGAAGGGAAGTTCCGGGAAGGGAAGGGAAGGGAAGTTCCGGGAAGGGAAGGGAAGGGAAGGGAAGGGAAGTTCCGGGAAGGGAAGGGAAGTTCCGGGAAGGGAAGTTCCGGGAAGGGAAGTTCCGGGAAGGGAAGGGAAGGGAAGTTCCGGGAAGGGAAGGGAAGGGAAGGGAACGGAAGGGAAGGGAAGGGAAGGGAAGGGAAGGGAAGTTCCGGGAAGGGAAGTTCCGGGAAGTTCCGGGAAGGGAAGTTCCGGGAAGGGAAGTTCCGGGAAGGGAAGTTCCGGGAAGGGAAGGGAAGTTCCGGGAAGGGAAGTTCCGGGAAGGGAAGTTCCGGGAAGGGAAGGGAAGGGAAGTTCCGGGAAGGGAAGTTCCGGGAAGGGAAGTTCCGGGAAGGGAAGTTCCGGGAAGTTCCGGGAAGTTCCGGGAAGTTCCGGGAAGGGAAGGGAAGTTCCGGGAAGGGAAGTTCCGGGAAGTACCGGGAAGTTCCGGGAAGTTCCGGGAAGTTCCGGGAAGGGAAGGGAAGTTCCGGGAAGGGAAGGGAAGGGAAGGGAAGGGAAGGGAAGTTCCGGGAAGGGAAGGGAAGGGAAGGGAAGGGAAGGGAAGGGAAGGGAAGGGAAGGGAAGGGAAGGGAAGGGAAGGGAAGGGAAGGGAAGGGAAGGGAAGGGAAGGGAAGGGAAGGGAAGGGAAGGGAAGGGAAGGGAAGGGAAGGGAAGGGAAGGGAAGGGAAGGGAAGGGAAGGGAAGGGAAGGGAAGGGAAGGGAAGGGAAGGGAAGGGAAGGGAAGGGAAGGGAAGGGAAGGGAAGGGAAGGGAAGGGAAGGGAAGGGAAGGGAAGTTCCGGGAAGGGAAGGGAAGGGAAGTTCCGGGAAGGGAAGGGAAGGGAAGGGAAGGGAAGGGAAGGGAAGGGAAGGGAAGGGAAGGGAAGTTCCGGGAAGGGAAGTTCCGGGAAGGGAAGGGAAGGGAAGTTCCGGGAAGTTCCGGGAAGGGAAGGGAAGGGAAGGGAAGGGAAGGGAAGGGAAGGGAAGGGAAGGGAAGGGAAGGGAAGGGAAGGGAAGGGAAGGGAAGGGAAGGGAAGGGAAGGGAAGGGAAGGGAAGGGAAGGGAAGGGAAGGGAAGGGAAGGGAAGGGAAGGGAAGGGAAGGGAAGGGAAGGGAAGGGAAGGGAAGGGAAGGGAAGGGAAGTTCCGGGAAGGGAAGTTCCGGGAAGGGAAGGGAAGTTCCGGGAAGGGAAGGGAAGGGAAGGGAAGGGAAGGGAAGGGAAGGGAAGGGAAGGGAAGGGAAGGGAAGGGAAGGGAAGGGAAGGGAAGGGAAGGGAAGGGAAGGGAAGGGAAGGGAAGGGAAGGGAAGGGAAGGGAAGGGAAGGGAAGGGAAGGGAAGGGAAGGGAAGGGAAGGGAAGGGAAGGGAAGGGAAGGGAAGTTCCGGGAAGGGAAGTTCCGGGAAGGGAAGTTCCGGGAAGGGAAGTTCCGGGAAGGGAAGGGAAGTTCCGGGAAGGGAAGGGAAGGGAAGGGAAGTTCCGGGAAGGGAAGTTCCGGGAAGGGAAGTTCCGGGAAGGGAAGGGAAGTTCCGGGAAGGGAAGGGAAGGGAAGGGAAGGGAAGTTCCGGGAAGGGATGGGAAGTTCCGGGAAGGGAAGGGAAGTTCCGGGAAGGAAAGGGAAGGGAAGGGAAGGGAAGGGAAGGGAAGGGAAGGGAAGGGAAGGGAAGGGAAGGGAAGGGAAGGGAAGGGAAGGGAAGGGAAGGGAAGGGAAGGGAAGGGAAGGGAAGGGAAGTTCCGGGAAGGGAAGGGAAGGGAAGGGAAGGGAAGGGAAGGGAAGGGAAGGGAAGGGAAGGGAAGGGAAGGGAAGGGAAGGGAAGGGAAGGGAAGGGAAGGGAAGGGAAGGGAAGGGAAGGGAAGGGAAGGGAAGGGAAGGGAAGGGAAGGGAAGGGAAGGGAAGGGAAGGGAAGGGAAGGGAAGGGAAGGGAAGGGAAGGGAAGGGAAGGGAAGTCCCGGGAAGGGAAGTTCCGGGAAGGGAAGGGAAGTTCCGGGAAGGGAAGTTCCGGGAAGGGAAGGGAAGGGAAGGGAAGGGAAGGGAAGGGAAGGGAAGGGAAGTTCCGGGAAGGGAAGTTCCGGGAAGGGAAGGGAAGGGAAGGGAAGGGAAGGGAAGGGAAGGGAAGGGAAGGGAAGGGAAGGGAAGGGAAGGGAAGGGAAGGGAAGGGAAGGGAAGGGAAGGGAAGGGAAGGGAAGGGAAGGGAAGGGAAGGGAAGGGAAGGGAAGGGAAGGGAAGGGAAGGGAAGGGAAGGGAAGTTCCGGGAAGGGAAGTTCCGGGAAGGGAAGGGAAGTTCCGGGAAGGGAAGTTCCGGGAAGGGAAGGGAAGGGAAGTTCCGGGAAGGGAAGGGAAGGGAAGGGAAGGGAAGTTCCGGGAAGTTCCGGGAAGGGAAGGGAAGGGAAGGGAAGGGAAGGGAAGGGAAGGGAAGGGAAGGGAAGGGAAGGGAAGGGAAGGGAAGGGAAGGGAAGGGAAGGGAAGGGAAGGGAAGGGAAGGGAAGGGAAGGGAAGGGAAGGGAAGGGAAGGGAAGGGAAGGGAAGGGAAGGGAAGGGAAGGGAAGGGAAGGGAAGGGAAGGGAAGGGAAGTTCCGGGAAGGGAAGTTCCGGGAAGGGAAGGGAAGGGAAGTTCCGGGAAGGGAAGGGAAGTTCCGGGAAGGGAAGGGAAGTTCCGGGAAGTTCCGGGAAGGGAAGGGAAGTTCCGGGAAGGGAAGGGAAGTTCCGGGAAGGGAAGGGAAGGGAAGGGAAGGGAAGGGAAGGGAAGGGAAGGGAAGGGAAGGGAAGGGAAGGGAAGGGAAGTTCCGGGAAGTTCCGGGAAGGGAAGGGAAGGGAAGGGAAGGGAAGGGAAGGGAAGGGAAGGGAAGGGAAGGGAAGGGAAGGGAAGGGAAGGGAAGGGAAGGGAAGGGAAGGGAAGGGAAGGGAAGGGAAGGGAAGGGAAGGGAAGTTCCGGGAAGTTCCGGGAAGGGAAGTTCCGGGAAGGGAAGTTCCGGGAAGGGAAGTTCCGGGAAGGGAAGTTCCGGGAAGGGAAGTTCCGGGAAGGGAAGGGAAGGGAAGTTCCGGGAAGGGAAGTTCCGGGAAGGGAAGTTCCGGGAAGGGAAGTTCCGGGAAGTTCCGGGAAGTTCCGGGAAGTTCCGGGAAGTTCCGGGAAGGGAAGGGAAGTTCCGGGAAGTTCCGGGAAGGGAAGGGAAGTTCCGGGAAGGGAAGTTCCGGGAAGTTCCGGGAAGGGAAGTTCCGGGAAGGGAAGGGAAGGGAAGGGAAGTTCCGGGAAGGGAAGGGAAGGGAAGTTCCGGGAAGGGAAGGGAAGGGAAGGGAAGGGAAGGGAAGGGAAGGGAAGGGAAGGGAAGGGAAGGGAAGGGAAGGGAAGGGAAGGGAAGGGAAGGGAAGGGAAGGGAAGGGAAGGGAAGGGAAGGGAAGGGAAGGGAAGGGAAGTTCCGGGAAGGGAAGTTCCGGGAAGTTCCGGGAAGGGAAGGGAAGGGAAGGGAAGGGAAGGGAAGGGAAGGGAAGGGAAGGGAAGGGAAGGGAAGGGAAGGGAAGGGAAGGGAAGGGAAGTTCCGGGAAGGGAAGGGAAGGGAAGTTCCGGGAAGTTCCGGGAAGGGAAGTTCCGGGAAGGGAAGGGAAGTTCCGGGAAGGGAAGTTCCGGGAAGGGAAGGGAAGTTCCGGGAAGGGAAGTTCCGGGAAGGGAAGTTCCGGGAAGGGAAGTTCCGGGAAGGGAAGGGAAGGGAAGGGAAGGGAAGGGAAGGGAAGGGAAGGGAAGGGAAGGGAAGGGAAGGGAAGGGAAGGGAAGGGAAGGGAAGGGAAGGGAAGGGAAGGGAAGGGAAGGGAAGGGAAGGGAAGGGAAGGGAAGGGAAGGGAAGGGAAGGGAAGGGAAGGGAAGGGAAGGGAAGGGAAGGGAAGGGAAGGGAAGGGAAGGGAAGGGAAGGGAAGGGAAGTTCCGGGAAGGGAAGTTCCGGGAAGGGAAGGGAAGGGAAGGGAAGGGAAGGGAAGGGAAGGGAAGGGAAGGGAAGGGAAGGGAAGGGAAGTTCCGGGAAGGGAAGTTCCGGGAAGTTCCGGGAAGTTCCGGGAAGTTCCGGGAAGTTCCGGGAAGGGAAGGGAAGTTCCGGGAAGTTCCGGGAAGGGAAGGGAAGTTCCGGGAAGGGAAGTTCCGGGAAGTTCCGGGAAGGGAAGTTCCGGGAAGGGAAGGGAAGGGAAGGGAAGTTCCGGGAAGGGAAGGGAAGGGAAGGGAAGGGAAGGGAAGGGAAGGGAAGGGAAGGGAAGGGAAGGGAAGGGAAGGGAAGGGAAGGGAAGGGAAGGGAAGGGAAGGGAAGGGAAGGGAAGGGAAGGGAAGGGAAGGGAAGGGAAGGGAAGGGAAGGGAAGGGAAGGGAAGGGAAGGGAAGTTCCGGGAAGTTCCGGGAAGGGAAGGGAAGGGAAGGGAAGGGAAGGGAAGGGAAGGGAAGGGAAGGGAAGGGAAGGGAAGGGAAGGGAAGGGAAGGGAAGGGAAGGGAAGTTCCGGGAAGGGAAGGGAAGGGAAGTTCCGGGAAGTTCCGGGAAGGGAAGTTCCGGGAAGGGAAGGGAAGTTCCGGGAAGGGAAGTTCCGGGAAGGGAAGGGAAGTTCCGGGAAGGGAAGTTCCGGGAAGGGAAGTTCCGGGAAGGGAAGTTCCGGGAAGGGAAGGGAAGGGAAGGGAAGGGAAGGGAAGGGAAGGGAAGGGAAGGGAAGGGAAGGGAAGGGAAGGGAAGGGAAGGGAAGGGAAGGGAAGGGAAGGGAAGGGAAGGGAAGGGAAGGGAAGGGAAGGGAAGGGAAGGGAAGGGAAGGGAAGGGAAGGGAAGGGAAGGGAAGGGAAGGGAAGGGAAGGGAAGTTCCGGGAAGGGAAGTTCCGGGAAGGGAAGGGAAGGGAAGGGAAGGGAAGGGAAGGGAAGGGAAGGGAAGGGAAGGGAAGGGAAGGGAAGGGAAGGGAAGGGAAGGGAAGGGAAGGGAAGGGAAGGGAAGGGAAGGGAAGGGAAGGGAAGGGAAGGGAAGGGAAGGGAAGGGAAGGGAAGGGAAGGGAAGGGAAGGGAAGGGAAGGGAAGGGAAGGGAAGGGAAGGGAAGTTCCGGGAAGGGAAGTTCCGGGAAGGGAAGTTCCGGGAAGGGAAGTTCCGGGAAGGGAAGGGAAGTTCCGGGAAGGGAAGGGAAGGGAAGGGAAGTTCCGGGAAGGGATGGGAAGTTCCGGGAAGGGAAGGGAAGTTCCGGGAAGGAAAGGGAAGGGAAGGGAAGGGAAGGGAAGGGAAGGGAAGGGAAGGGAAGGGAAGGGAAGGGAAGGGAAGGGAAGGGAAGGGAAGGGAAGGGAAGGGAAGGGAAGGGAAGGGAAGGGAAGGGAAGGGAAGGGAAGGGAAGGGAAGGGAAGGGAAGGGAAGGGAAGGGAAGGGAAGGGAAGGGAAGGGAAGGGAAGGGAAGGGAAGGGAAGGGAAGGGAAGGGAAGGGAAGGGAAGGGAAGGGAAGGGAAGGGAAGGGAAGGGAAGGGAAGGGAAGGGAAGGGAAGGGAAGGGAAGGGAAGGGAAGTTCCGGGAAGTTCCGGGAAGGGAAGTTCCGGGAAGGGAAGTTCCGGGAAGGGAAGTTCCGGGAAGGGAAGGGAAGGGAAGTTCCGGGAAGGGAAGTTCCGGGAAGGGAAGTTCCGGGAAGGGAAGTTCCGGGAAGTTCCGGGAAGTTCCGGGAAGTTCCGGGAAGTTCCGGGAAGGGAAGGGAAGTTCCGGGAAGTTCCGGGAAGGGAAGGGAAGTTCCGGGAAGGGAAGTTCCGGGAAGGGAAGGGAAGGGAAGTTCCGGGAAGGGAAGTTCCGGGAAGGGAAGTTCCGGGAAGGGAAGTTCCGGGAAGGGAAGGGAAGGGAAGGGAAGGGAAGGGAAGGGAAGGGAAGGGAAGGGAAGGGAAGGGAAGGGAAGGGAAGGGAAGGGAAGGGAAGGGAAGGGAAGGGAAGGGAAGGGAAGGGAAGGGAAGGGAAGGGAAGGGAAGGGAAGGGAAGGGAAGGGAAGGGAAGGGAAGGGAAGGGAAGGGAAGGGAAGGGAAGGGAAGGGAAGGGAAGGGAAGGGAAGGGAAGGGAAGGGAAGGGAAGGGAAGGGAAGGGAAGGGAAGGGAAGGGAAGGGAAGGGAAGGGAAGGGAAGGGAAGGGAAGGGAAGGGAAGGGAAGGGAAGTTCCGGGAAGGGAAGGGAAGGGAAGTTCCGGGAAGGGAAGGGAAGTTCCGGGAAGGGAAGTTCCGGGAAGGGAAGGGAAGTTCCGGGAAGGGAAGTTCCGGGAAGTTCCGGGAAGTTCCGGGAAGTTCCGGGAAGTTCCGGGAAGGGAAGGGAAGGGAAGGGAAGGGAAGGGAAGGGAAGGGAAGGGAAGGGAAGGGAAGGGAAGGGAAGGGAAGGGAAGGGAAGGGAAGGGAAGGGAAGGGAAGGGAAGGGAAGGGAAGGGAAGGGAAGGGAAGGGAAGGGAAGGGAAGGGAAGGGAAGGGAAGGGAAGGGAAGGGAAGGGAAGTTCCGGGAAGGGAAGGGAAGGGAAGGGAAGGGAAGGGAAGGGAAGGGAAGGGAAGTTCCGGGAAGGGAAGGGAAGGGAAGTTCCGGGAAGGGAAGGGAAGGGAAGGGAAGGGAAGGGAAGGGAAGGGAAGGGAAGGGAAGGGAAGGGAAGGGAAGGGAAGGGAAGGGAAGGGAAGGGAAGGGAAGGGAAGGGAAGGGAAGGGAAGGGAAGGGAAGGGAAGGGAAGGGAAGGGAAGGGAAGGGAAGGGAAGGGAAGGGAAGGGAAGGGAAGTTCCGGGAAGGGAAGTTCCGGGAAGGGAAGTTCCGGGAAGGGAAGTTCCGGGAAGGGAAGGGAAGTTCCGGGAAGGGAAGGGAAGGGAAGGGAAGGGAAGTTCCGGGAAGGGAAGTTCCGGGAAGGGAAGTTCCGGGAAGGGAAGTTCCGGGAAGGGAAGGGAAGTTCCGGGAAGGGAAGGGAAGGGAAGGGAAGGGAAGGGAAGTTCCGGGAAGGGATGGGAAGTTCCGGGAAGGGAAGGGAAGTTCCGGGAAGGGAAGTTCCGGGAAGGGAAGGGAAGGGAAGGGAAGGGAAGGGAAGGGAAGGGAAGGGAAGGGAAGGGAAGTTCCGGGAAGGGAAGTTCCGGGAAGGGAAGGGAAGGGAAGGGAAGGGAAGGGAAGGGAAGGGAAGGGAAGGGAAGGGAAGGGAAGGGAAGGGAAGGGAAGGGAAGGGAAGGGAAGGGAAGGGAAGGGAAGGGAAGGGAAGGGAAGGGAAGGGAAGGGAAGGGAAGGGAAGGGAAGGGAAGGGAAGGGAAGGGAAGGGAAGGGAAGGGAAGGGAAGGGAAGGGAAGGGAAGGGAAGGGAAGGGAAGGGAAGGGAAGGGAAGGGAAGGGAAGGGAAGGGAAGGGAAGGGAAGGGAAGGGAAGGGAAGGGAAGGGAAGGGAAGGGAAGGGAAGGGAAGTTCCGGGAAGGGAAGTTCCGGGAAGGGAAGGGAAGTTCCGGGAAGGGAAGTTCCGGGAAGGGAAGGGAAGGGAAGTTCCGGGAAGGGAAGGGAAGGGAAGGGAAGGGAAGTTCCGGGAAGGGAAGTTCCGGGAAGGGAAGGGAAGGGAAGGGAAGGGAAGTTCCGGGAAGGGAAGGGAAGGGAAGGGAAGGGAAGGGAAGGGAAGGGAAGGGAAGGGAAGGGAAGGGAAGGGAAGGGAAGGGAAGGGAAGGGAAGGGAAGGGAAGGGAAGGGAAGTTCCGGGAAGGGAAGGGAAGGGAAGGGAAGGGAAGGGAAGGGAAGGGAAGGGAAGTTCCGGGAAGGGAAGGGAAGGGAAGTTCCGGGAAGGGAAGGGAAGGGAAGGGAAGGGAAGGGAAGGGAAGGGAAGGGAAGGGAAGGGAAGGGAAGTTCCGGGAAGGGAAGGGAAGGGAAGTTCCGGGAAGGGAAGGGAAGTTCCGGGAAGGGAAGGGAAGTTCCGGGAAGTTCCGGGAAGGGAAGGGAAGTTCCGGGAAGGGAAGGGAAGTTCCGGGAAGGGAAGTTCCGGGAAGGGAAGGGAAGGGAAGGGAAGGGAAGTTCCGGGAAGGGAAGTTCCGGGAAGGGAAGGGAAGGGAAGGGAAGGGAAGGGAAGGGAAGGGAAGGGAAGGGAAGGGAAGGGAAGGGAAGGGAAGGGAAGGGAAGGGAAGGGAAGGGAAGGGAAGGGAAGGGAAGGGAAGGGAAGGGAAGGGAAGGGAAGGGAAGGGAAGGGAAGGGAAGGGAAGGGAAGGGAAGGGAAGGGAAGGGAAGGGAAGGGAAGGGAAGGGAAGGGAAGGGAAGGGAAGGGAAGGGAAGGGAAGGGAAGGGAAGGGAAGTTCCGGGAAGGGAAGGGAAGTTCCGGGAAGGGAAGGGAAGGGAAGGGAAGTTCCGGGAAGGGAAGTTCCGGGAAGGGAAGGGAAGGGAAGGGAAGTTCCGGGAAGGGAAGGGAAGTTCCGGGAAGGGAAGGGAAGGGAAGGGAAGTTCCGGGAAGGGATGGGAAGTTCCGGGAAGGGAAGGGAAGTTCCGGGAAGGAAAGGGAAGGGAAGGGAAGGGAAGGGAAGGGAAGGGAAGGGAAGGGAAGGGAAGGGAAGGGAAGGGAAGGGAAGGGAAGGGAAGGGAAGGGAAGGGAAGGGAAGGGAAGGGAAGGGAAGGGAAGGGAAGGGAAGGGAAGGGAAGGGAAGGGAAGGGAAGTTCCGGGAAGGGAAGGGAAGGGAAGGGAAGGGAAGGGAAGGGAAGGGAAGGGAAGGGAAGGGAAGGGAAGGGAAGGGAAGGGAAGGGAAGGGAAGGGAAGGGAAGGGAAGGGAAGGGAAGGGAAGGGAAGGGAAGGGAAGGGAAGGGAAGGGAAGGGAAGGGAAGGGAAGGGAAGGGAAGGGAAGTCCCGGGAAGGGAAGTTCCGGGAAGGGAAGGGAAGTTCCGGGAAGGGAAGTTCCGGGAAGGGAAGGGAAGGGAAGGGAAGGGAAGGGAAGGGAAGGGAAGGGAAGGGAAGTTCCGGGAAGGGAAGTTCCGGGAAGGGAAGGGAAGGGAAGGGAAGGGAAGGGAAGGGAAGGGAAGGGAAGGGAAGGGAAGGGAAGGGAAGGGAAGGGAAGGGAAGGGAAGGGAAGGGAAGGGAAGGGAAGGGAAGGGAAGGGAAGGGAAGGGAAGGGAAGGGAAGGGAAGGGAAGGGAAGGGAAGTTCCGGGAAGGGAAGTTCCGGGAAGGGAAGGGAAGTTCCGGGAAGGGAAGTTCCGGGAAGGGAAGGGAAGGGAAGTTCCGGGAAGGGAAGGGAAGGGAAGGGAAGGGAAGTTCCGGGAAGTTCCGGGAAGGGAAGGGAAGGGAAGGGAAGGGAAGGGAAGGGAAGGGAAGGGAAGGGAAGGGAAGGGAAGGGAAGGGAAGGGAAGGGAAGGGAAGGGAAGGGAAGGGAAGGGAAGGGAAGGAAGGAAGGGAAGGGAAGGGAAGGGAAGGGAAGGGAAGGGAAGGGAAGGGAAGGGAAGGGAAGGGAAGGGAAGGGAAGGGAAGGGAAGGGAAGTTCCGGGAAGGGAAGTTCCGGGAAGGGAAGGGAAGGGAAGTTCCGGGAAGGGAAGGGAAGTTCCGGGAAGGGAAGGGAAGTTCCGGGAAGTTCCGGGAAGGGAAGGGAAGTTCCGGGAAGGGAAGGGAAGTTCCGGGAAGGGAAGGGAAGGGAAGGGAAGGGAAGGGAAGGGAAGGGAAGGGAAGGGAAGGGAAGGGAAGGGAAGGGAAGGGAAGTTCCGGGAAGGGAAGGGAAGGGAAGGGAAGGGAAGGGAAGGGAAGGGAAGGGAAGGGAAGGGAAGGGAAGGGAAGGGAAGGGAAGGGAAGGGAAGGGAAGGGAAGGGAAGGGAAGGGAAGGGAAGGGAAGGGAAGGGAAGGGAAGGGAAGGGAAGGGAAGGGAAGGGAAGTTCCGGGAAGTTCCGGGAAGGGAAGTTCCGGGAAGGGAAGTTCCGGGAAGGGAAGTTCCGGGAAGGGAAGTTCCGGGAAGGGAAGTTCCGGGAAGGGAAGGGAAGGGAAGTTCCGGGAAGGGAAGTTCCGGGAAGGGAAGTTCCGGGAAGGGAAGTTCCGGGAAGTTCCGGGAAGTTCCGGGAAGTTCCGGGAAGTTCCGGGAAGGGAAGGGAAGTTCCGGGAAGTTCCGGGAAGGGAAGGGAAGTTCCGGGAAGGGAAGTTCCGGGAAGTTCCGGGAAGGGAAGTTCCGGGAAGGGAAGGGAAGGGAAGGGAAGTTCCGGGAAGGGAAGGGAAGGGAAGGGAAGGGAAGGGAAGGGAAGGGAAGGGAAGGGAAGGGAAGGGAAGGGAAGGGAAGGGAAGGGAAGGGAAGGGAAGGGAAGGGAAGGGAAGGGAAGGGAAGGGAAGGGAAGGGAAGGGAAGGGAAGGGAAGGGAAGGGAAGGGAAGGGAAGGGAAGGGAAGGGAAGGGAAGGGAAGGGAAGTTCCGGGAAGGGAAGTTCCGGGAAGTTCCGGGAAGGGAAGGGAAGGGAAGGGAAGGGAAGGGAAGGGAAGGGAAGGGAAGGGAAGGGAAGGGAAGGGAAGGGAAGGGAAGGGAAGGGAAGGGAAGGGAAGGGAAGTTCCGGGAAGGGAAGGGAAGGGAAGTTCCGGGAAGTTCCGGGAAGGGAAGTTCCGGGAAGGGAAGGGAAGTTCCGGGAAGGGAAGTTCCGGGAAGGGAAGGGAAGTTCCGGGAAGGGAAGTTCCGGGAAGGGAAGTTCCGGGAAGGGAAGTTCCGGGAAGGGAAGGGAAGGGAAGGGAAGGGAAGGGAAGGGAAGGGAAGGGAAGGGAAGGGAAGGGAAGGGAAGGGAAGGGAAGGGAAGGGAAGGGAAGGGAAGGGAAGGGAAGGGAAGGGAAGGGAAGGGAAGGGAAGGGAAGGGAAGGGAAGGGAAGGGAAGGGAAGGGAAGGGAAGGGAAGGGAAGGGAAGGGAAGGGAAGGGAAGGGAAGGGAAGGGAAGGGAAGGGAAGGGAAGGGAAGGGAAGGGAAGGGAAGGGAAGGGAAGGGAAGGGAAGGGAAGGGAAGGGAAGGGAAGGGAAGGGAAGGGAAGGGAAGGGAAGTTCCGGGAAGGGAAGTTCCGGGAAGGGAAGTTCCGGGAAGGGAAGTTCCGGGAAGGGAAGGGAAGTTCCGGGAAGGGAAGGGAAGGGAAGGGAAGTTCCGGGAAGGGATGGGAAGTTCCGGGAAGGGAAGGGAAGTTCCGGGAAGGAAAGGGAAGGGAAGGGAAGGGAAGGGAAGGGAAGGGAAGGGAAGGGAAGGGAAGGGAAGGGAAGGGAAGGGAAGGGAAGGGAAGGGAAGGGAAGGGAAGGGAAGGGAAGGGAAGGGAAGGGAAGGGAAGGGAAGGGAAGGGAAGGGAAGGGAAGGGAAGGGAAGGGAAGGGAAGGGAAGGGAAGGGAAGGGAAGGGAAGGGAAGGGAAGGGAAGTTCCGGGAAGTTCCGGGAAGGGAAGTTCCGGGAAGGGAAGTTCCGGGAAGGGAAGTTCCGGGAAGGGAAGGGAAGGGAAGTTCCGGGAAGGGAAGTTCCGGGAAGGGAAGTTCCGGGAAGGGAAGTTCCGGGAAGTTCCGGGAAGTTCCGGGAAGTTCCGGGAAGTTCCGGGAAGGGAAGGGAAGTTCCGGGAAGTTCCGGGAAGGGAAGGGAAGTTCCGGGAAGGGAAGTTCCGGGAAGGGAAGGGAAGGGAAGTTCCGGGAAGGGAAGTTCCGGGAAGGGAAGTTCCGGGAAGGGAAGTTCCGGGAAGGGAAGGGAAGGGAAGGGAAGGGAAGGGAAGGGAAGGGAAGGGAAGGGAAGGGAAGGGAAGGGAAGGGAAGGGAAGGGAAGGGAAGGGAAGGGAAGGGAAGGGAAGGGAAGGGAAGGGAAGGGAAGGGAAGGGAAGGGAAGGGAAGGGAAGGGAAGGGAAGGGAAGGGAAGGGAAGGGAAGGGAAGGGAAGGGAAGGGAAGGGAAGGGAAGGGAAGGGAAGGGAAGGGAAGGGAAGGGAAGGGAAGGGAAGGGAAGGGAAGTTCCGGGAAGGGAAGGGAAGGGAAGTTCCGGGAAGGGAAGGGAAGTTCCGGGAAGGGAAGTTCCGGGAAGGGAAGGGAAGTTCCGGGAAGGGAAGTTCCGGGAAGGGAAGTTCCGGGAAGGGAAGGGAAGGGAAGGGAAGGGAAGGGAAGGGAAGGGAAGGGAAGGGAAGGGAAGGGAAGGGAAGGGAAGGGAAGGGAAGGGAAGGGAAGGGAAGGGAAGGGAAGGGAAGGGAAGGGAAGGGAAGGGAAGGGAAGGGAAGGGAAGGGAAGGGAAGGGAAGGGAAGGGAAGGGAAGGGAAGGGAAGGGAAGGGAAGGGAAGGGAAGGGAAGTTCCGGGAAGGGAAGGGAAGGGAAGGGAAGGGAAGGGAAGGGAAGGGAAGGGAAGTTCCGGGAAGGGAAGGGAAGGGAAGGGAAGGGAAGTTCCGGGAAGGGAAGGGAAGGGAAGGGAAGGGAAGGGAAGGGAAGGGAAGGGAAGGGAAGGGAAGGGAAGGGAAGGGAAGGGAAGGGAAGGGAAGGGAAGGGAAGGGAAGGGAAGGGAAGGGAAGGGAAGGGAAGGGAAGGGAAGGGAAGGGAAGTTCCGGGAAGGGAAGTTCCGGGAAGGGAAGTTCCGGGAAGGGAAGTTCCGGGAAGGGAAGGGAAGTTCCGGGAAGGGAAGGGAAGGGAAGGGAAGGGAAGTTCCGGGAAGGGAAGTTCCGGGAAGGGAAGTTCCGGGAAGGGAAGTTCCGGGAAGGGAAGGGAAGTTCCGGGAAGGGAAGGGAAGGGAAGGGAAGGGAAGTTCCGGGAAGGGATGGGAAGTTCCGGGAAGGGAAGGGAAGTTCCGGGAAGGGAAGTTCCGGGAAGGGAAGGGAAGGGAAGGGAAGGGAAGGGAAGGGAAGGGAAGGGAAGGGAAGGGAAGTTCCGGGAAGGGAAGTTCCGGGAAGGGAAGGGAAGGGAAGGGAAGGGAAGGGAAGGGAAGGGAAGGGAAGGGAAGGGAAGGGAAGGGAAGGGAAGGGAAGGGAAGGGAAGGGAAGGGAAGGGAAGGGAAGGGAAGGGAAGGGAAGGGAAGGGAAGGGAAGGGAAGGGAAGGGAAGGGAAGGGAAGGGAAGGGAAGGGAAGGGAAGGGAAGGGAAGGGAAGGGAAGGGAAGGGAAGGGAAGGGAAGGGAAGGGAAGGGAAGGGAAGGGAAGGGAAGGGAAGGGAAGGGAAGGGAAGGGAAGGGAAGGGAAGGGAAGGGAAGGGAAGTTCCGGGAAGGGAAGTTCCGGGAAGGGAAGGGAAGTTCCGGGAAGGGAAGTTCCGGGAAGGGAAGGGAAGGGAAGTTCCGGGAAGGGAAGGGAAGGGAAGGGAAGGGAAGTTCCGGGAAGGGAAGTTCCGGGAAGGGAAGGGAAGGGAAGGGAAGGGAAGGGAAGTTCCGGGAAGGGAAGGGAAGGGAAGGGAAGGGAAGGGAAGGGAAGGGAAGGGAAGGGAAGGGAAGGGAAGGGAAGGGAAGGGAAGGGAAGGGAAGGGAAGGGAAGGGAAGGGAAGGGAAGGGAAGGGAAGGGAAGGGAAGGGAAGGGAAGGGAAGGGAAGGGAAGGGAAGGGAAGGGAAGGGAAGGGAAGGGAAGGGAAGGGAAGTTCCGGGAAGGGAAGGGAAGGGAAGTTCCGGGAAGGGAAGGGAAGTTCCGGGAAGGGAAGGGAAGTTCCGGGAAGTTCCGGGAAGGGAAGGGAAGTTCCGGGAAGGGAAGGGAAGTTCCGGGAAGGGAAGTTCCGGGAAGGGAAGGGAAGGGAAGGGAAGGGAAGTTCCGGGAAGGGAAGTTCCGGGAAGGGAAGGGAAGGGAAGGGAAGGGAAGGGAAGGGAAGGGAAGGGAAGGGAAGGGAAGGGAAGGGAAGGGAAGGGAAGGGAAGGGAAGGGAAGGGAAGGGAAGGGAAGGGAAGGGAAGGGAAGGGAAGGGAAGGGAAGGGAAGGGAAGGGAAGGGAAGGGAAGGGAAGGGAAGGGAAGGGAAGGGAAGGGAAGGGAAGGGAAGGGAAGGGAAGGGAAGGGAAGGGAAGGGAAGTTCCGGGAAGGGAAGGGAAGTTCCGGGAAGGGAAGGGAAGGGAAGGGAAGTTCGGGAAGGGAAGTTCCGGGAAGGGAAGGGAAGGGAAGGAAGTTCCGGGAAGGGAAGGGAAGTTCCGGGAAGGGAAGGGAAGGGAAGGGAAGTTCCGGGAAGGGATGGGAAGTTCCGGAAGGGAAGGGAAGTTCCGGGAAGGAAAGGGAAGGGAAGGGAAGGGAAGGGAAGGGAAGGGAAGGGAAGGGAAGGGAAGGGAAGGGAAGGAAAGGGAAGGGAAGGGAAGGGAAGGGAAGGGAAGGGAAGGGAAGGGAAGGGGAAGGGAAGGGAAGGGAAGGGAAGGGAAGGGAAGGGAAGGGAAGGGAAGGGAAGGGAAGGGAAGGGAAGGAAGGGAAGGGAAGGGAAGGGAAGGGAAGGGAAGGGAAGGGAAGGGAAGGGAAGGGAGGGAAGGGAAGGGAAGGGAAGGGAAGGGAAGGGAAGGAAGGGAAGGGAAGGGAAGGGAAGGGAAGGGAAGGGAAGGGAAGGGAAGGGAAGGGAAGTTCCGGGAAGGGAAGTTCCGGGAAGGGAAGGGAAGTTCCGGGAAGTTCCGGGAAGGGAAGTTCCGGGAAGGGAAGTTCCGGGAAGGGAAGTTCGGGAAGGGAAGTTCCGGGAAGGGAAGTTCCGGGAAGGGAAGGGAAGGGAAGTTCCGGGAAGGGAAGGGAAGGGAAGGGAAGGGAAGTTCCGGGAAGGGAAGTTCCGGGAAGGGAAGGGAAGGGAAGGGAAGGGAAGTTCCGGGAAGGGAAGGGAAGGGAAGGGAAGGGAAGGAAGGGAAGGGAAGGAAGGGAAGGGAAGGGAAGGGAAGGGAAGGGAAGGGAAGGGAAGGGAAGGGAAGGGAAGGGAAGGGAAGGGAAGGAAGGGAAGGGAAGGGAAGGGAAGGGAAGGGAAGGGAAGGGAAGGGAAGGGAAGGGAAGGGAAGGGAAGGGAAGGGAAGGGAAGGGAAGGGAAGGGAAGGGAAGTTCCGGGAAGGGAAGGGAAGGGAAGTTCCGGGAAGGGAAGGGAAGTTCCGGGAAGGGAAGGGAAGTTCCGGGAAGTTCCGGGAAGGGAAGGGAAGTTCCGGGAAGGGAAGGGAAGTTCCGGGAAGGGAAGTTCCGGGAAGGGAAGGGAAGTTCCGGGAAGGGAAGTTCCGGAAGGGAAGTTCCGGGAAGGGAAGTTCCGGGAAGGGAAGTTCCGGGAAGGGAAGGGAAGGGAAGGGAAGGGAAGGGAAGGGAAGGGAAGGGAAGGGAGGGAAGGGAAGGGAAGGGAAGGGAAGGAAGGGAAGGGAAGGGAAGGGAAGGGAAGGGAAGGGAAGGGAAGGGAAGGGAAGGGAAGGGAAGGGAAGGGAAGGGAAGGGAAGGGAAGGGAAGGGAAGTTCCGGAAGGGAAGGGAAGTTCCGGGAAGGGAAGGGAAGGGAAGGGAAGTTCCGGGAAGGGAAGTTCCGGGAAGGGAAGGGAAGGGAAGGGAAGTTCCGGGAAGGGAAGGGAAGTTCCGGGAAGGGAAGGGAAGTTCCGGGAAGGGAAGTTCCGGGAAGGGATGGGAAGTTCCGGGAAGGGAAGGGAAGTTCCGGGAAGGAAAGGGAAGGAGGAAGGGAAGGAAGGGAAGGGAAGGGAAGGGAAGGGAAGGGAAGGGAAGGGAAGGGAAGGGAAGGGAAGGGAAGGGAAGGGAAGGGAAGGGAAGGGAAGGGAAGGGAAGGGAAGGGAAGGGAAGGGAAGGGAAGGGAAGGAAGGGAAGGGAAGGGAAGGAAGGGAAGGGAAGGGAAGGGAAGGAAGGGAAGGGAAGGGAAGGAAGGGAAGGGAGGAGGAAGGGAAGGGAAGGGAAGGGAAGGGAAGGGAGGAAGGGAAGGGAAGGGAAGGGAAGGGAAGGGAAGGGAAGGGAAGGGAAGGGAAGGGAAGGGAAGGGAAGGGAAGGGAAGTTCCGGGAAGGGAAGTTCCGGGAAGGGAAGTTCCGGGAAGGAAGTTCCGGGAAGTTCCGGGAAGTTCCGGGAAGTTCCGGGAAGTTCCGGGAAGGGAAGGGAAGTTCCGGGAAGTTCCGGGAAGGGAAGGGAAGTTCCGGGAAGGGAAGTTCCGGGAAGGGAAGGGGAAGGGAAGTTCCGGGAAGGGAAGGGAAGTTCCGGGAAGGGAAGGGAAGTTCCGGGAAGGGAAGTTCCGGGAAGGGAAGTTCCGGGAAGGGAAGGGAAGGGAAGGGAAGGGAAGGGAAGGGAAGGGAAGGGAAGGGAAGGGAAGGGAAGGGAAGGGAAGGGAAGGGAAGGGAAGGGAAGGGAAGGGAAGGGAAGGGAAGGGAAGGGAAGGGAAGGGAAGGGAAGGGAAGGGAAGGGAAGGGAAGGGAAGGGAAGGGAAGGGAAGGGAAGGGAAGGGAAGGGAAGGGAAGGGAAGGGAAGGGAAGGGAAGGGAAGGGAAGGGAAGGGAAGTTCCGGGAAGGGAAGGGAAGGGAAGTTCCGGGAAGTTCCGGGAAGGGAAGTTCCGGAAGGGAAGGGAAGTTCCGGGAAGGGAAGTTCCGGGAAGGGAAGGGAAGTTCCGGGAAGGGAAGGGAAGTTCCGGAAGGGAAGGGAAGTTCCGGGAAGGGAAGGGAAGTTCCGGGAAGGGAAGTTCCGGGAAGGGAAGGGAAGGGAAGGGAAGTTCCGGGAAGGGAAGGGAAGTTCCGGGAAGGGAAGGGGGAAGGGAAGGGAAGGGAAGGGAAGGGAAGTTCTGGGAAGGGAAGGGAAGTTCTGGGAAGTTCTGGGAAGGGAAGGGAAGTTCTGGGAAGGGAAGGGAAGGGAAGGGAAGGGAAGGGAAGGGAAGGGAAGGGAAGGGAAGGGAAGGGAAGGGAAGGGAGGAAGGGAAGGGAAGGGAAGGGAAGGGAAGGAAGGGAAGGGAAGGGAAGGGAAGGGAAGGGAAGGGAAGGGAAGGGAAGGGAAGGGAAGGGAAGGGAAGGAAGGGAAGGGAAGGGAAGGGAAGGGAAGGGGAGGGAAGGGAAGGGAAGTTCTGGGAAGGGAAGGGAAGGGGAGGGAAGTTCTGGGAAGGGAAGGGAAGTTCTGGGAAGTTCTGGGAAGTTCTGGGAAGGCAAGGGAAGGGAAGGAGGAAGGGAAGGGAAGGGAAGGGAAGGGAAGGGAAGGGAAGGGAAGGGAAGGAAGGGAAGGGAAGGGAAGGGAAGGGAAGGGAAGGGAAGGGAAGGGAAGGGAAGGAGAAGGGAAGGGAAGGGAAGGAAGG